>NW_027040306.1:42500-50000 GCF_034236695.1 Oncorhynchus nerka | reverse complement strand
GTTCCCCTCTGAAACACGCTGGTCAATATCCTTCAGTTCCCCCTCTGAAACAAGCTGGACAGACGGTCAATATCCTTCAGTTCCCCTCTGAAACAAGCTGGTCAATATCCTTCAGTTCCCCCTCTGAAACAAGCTGGTCAATATCCCTCAGTTCCCCCTCTGAAACAAGCTGGTCAATATCCTTCAGTTCCCCCTCTGAAACAAGCTGGACAGACGGTCAATATCCTTCAGTTCCCCCCTGAAACAAGCTGGTCAATATCCTTCAGTTCCCCTCTGAAACAAGCTGGTCAATATCCTTCAGTTCCCCCTCTGAAACAAGCTGGTCAATATCCTTCAGTTCCCCCTCTGAAACAAGCTGGTCAATATCCTTCAGTTCCCCTCTGAAACAAGCTGGTCAATATCCTTCAGTTCCCCCTCTGAAACAAGCTGGTCAATATCCTTCAGTTCCCCCTCTGAAACAAGCTGGTCAATATCCTTCAGTTCCCCCTCTGGAACAAGCTGGTCAATATCCTTCAGTTCCCCTCTGAAACAAGCTGGTCAATATCCTTCAGTTCCACTCTGAAACAAGCTGGTCAATATCCTTCAGTTCCCCCTCTGAAACAAGCTGGTCAATATCCTTCAGTTCCCCCTCTGAAACAAGCTGGTCAATATCCTTCAGTTCCCCTCTGAAACAAGCTGGTCAATATCCTTCAGTTCCCCTCTGAAACAAGCTGGTCAATATCCTTCAGTTCACCCTCTGAAACAAGCTGGTCAATATCCTTCAGTTCCCCTCTGAAACAAGCTGGTCAATATCCCTCAGTTCCCCTCTGAAACAAGCTGGTCAATATCCTTCAGTTCCCCTCTGAAACAAGCTGGTCAATATCCTTCAGTTCCCCTCTGAAACAAGCTGGTCAATATCCTTCAGTTCCCCCTCTGAAACAAGCTGGTCAATATCCTTCAGTTCCCCCTCTGAAATAAGCTGGTCAATATCCTTCAGTTCCCCCTCTGAAACAAGCTGGACAATATCCTTCAGTTCCCCATCTGAAACAAGCTGGTCAATATCCTTCAGTTCCCCTCTGAAACAAGCTGGTCAATATCCTTCAGTTCCCCCTCTGAAACAAGCTGGTCAATATCCTTCAGTTCCCCTCTGAAACAAGCTGGTCAATATCCTTCAGTTCCCCTCTGAAACAAGCTGGTCAATATCCTTCAGTTCCCCTCTGAAACAAGCTGGTCAATATCCTTCAGTCCCCCTCTGAAACAAGCTGGTCAATATCCTTCAGTTCCCCTCTGAAACAAGCTGGTCAATATCCCTCAGTTCCCCTCTGAAACACGCCGGTCAATATCCTTCAGTTCCCCCTCTGGAACAAGCTGGTCAATATCCTTCAGTTCCCCTCTGAAACAAGCTGGTCAATATCCTTCAGTTCCCCTCTGAAACACGCTGGTCAATATCCTTCAGTTCCCCTCTGAAACACACTTCCTCTAAGCTCCCCCCCACCTCCCACAGACACTTCCTCTAAGCCCACACACGAACACAGCCGACCGACTGACCGACCGCATAATGACCGAAAACAAATCAGTCAGCCACACAAACATACAGAGGGAATCCAGCGGACTGGAAATTATCAGTCTTTGAGAGAGAGATTCTCATCCAGAAGAACAAACAAACAATAGATTCACAATGTTTGTCCTGAGACAAATGGAGCCAATAAACTGTTCTGTGTTAAGACAAGCCACTGGATCTCCAGGGTGCCTCCCAAATGGCACTCCATTCCCTATATAGTGCACTACTTTGGACCAGGGCCCTATTCCCTATATAGTGCACTACTTTGGACCAGGGCCTCCCACATTTTTTATTTTTTTATTTCACCTTTATTTAACCAGGTAGGCTAGTTGAGAACACCTTTATTTAACCAGGTAGGCTAGTTGAGAACACCTTTATTTAACCAGGTAGGCTAGTTGAGAACACCTTTATTTAACCAGGTAGGCTAGTTGAGAACACCTTTATTTAACCAGGTAGGCTAGTTGAGAACACCTTTATTTAACCAGGTAGGCTAGTTCAGAACACCTTTATTTAACCAGGTAGGCTAGTTGAGAACACCTTTATTTAAACCAGGTAGGCTAGTTGAGAACACCTTTATTTAACCAGGTAGGCTAGTTGAGAACAAGTTCTCATTTACAACTGTGACCTGGCCAGGATAAAGCATAGCAGTGTGAACAGACAACACAGAGTTACACATGGAGTAAAACAATAAACAAGTCAATAACACAGTAGAAAAAAGAAGGAAAAAAAGAGTCTATATACATTGTGTGCAAAAGGCATGAGAAGGTAGGCGAATAATTACAATTTAGCAGATTAACACTGGGTGATAAATGATCAAATGGTCATGTACAGGTAGAGATAATGGTGTGCAAAAGAGCAGAAATGTAAATAAATAAAAACAGTATGGGGATGAGGTAGGTCAAATTGGGTGGGCTATTTACCGATGGACTATGTACAGCTGCAGCGATCGGTTAGCTGCTCAGATAGCAGATGTTTAAAGTTGGTGAGGGAGATAAAAGTCTCCAACTTCAGCGATTTTTACAATTCGTTCCAGTCACAGGCAGCAGAGAACTGGAAGGAAAGGCGGCCAAATGAGGTGTTGGCTTTCGGGATGGTCAGTGAGATACACCTGCTGGAAGCGCGTGCTACAGGTGGGTGTTGCCATCGTGACCAGTTAACTGAGATAAGGCAGAGCTTTACCTAGCATGGACTTGTAGATGACCTGGAGCTAGTGGGTCTGGCGACGAATATGTAGCGAGGACCAGCCGACTAGAGCATACAGGTCGCAGTGGTGGGTGGTATAAGGTGATTTGGTAACAAAACGGATGGCACTGTGATAAACTGCATCCAGTTTGCTGAGTAGAGTATTGGAAGCTATTTTGTAGATGACATCGCCAAAGTCGAGGATCGGTAGGATAGTCAGTTTTACTAGGGTAAGTTTGGCGGGCGTGAGTGAAGGAGGCTTTGTTTGCGGAATAGAAAGCCGACTCTAGATTTGATTTTAGATTGGAGATGTTTGATATGAGTCTGGAAGGAGAGTTTACAGTCTAGCCAGACACCTAGGTACTTATAGATGTCCACATATTCTAGGTCGGAACCATCCAGGGTGGCGATGCTAGTCGGGCGTGCGGGTGCAGGCAGCGAACGGTTGAAAAGCATGCATTTGGTTTTACTAGCGTTTAAGAGCAGTTGGAGGACACGGAAGGAGTGTTGTATGGCATTGAAGCTCGTTTGGAGGTTAGATAGCACAGTGTCAAGGAAGGGCCAGAAGTATACAGAATGGTGTCGTCTGCGTAGAGGTGGATCAGGGAATCGCCCGCAGCAAGAGCAACATCATTGATATATACAGAGGCCCGAGAATTGAACCCTGTGGCACCCCCATAGAGACTGCCAGAGGACCGGACAACATGCCCTCCGATTTGACACACTGAACTCTGTCTGCAAAGTAGTTGGTGAACCAGGCAAGGCAGTCATTAGAAAAACCGAGGCTACTGAGTCTGCCGATAAGAATATGGTGATTGACAGAGTTGAAAGCCTTGGCCAGGTCGATGAAGACGGCTGCACAGTACTGTCTTTTATCGATGGCGGTTATGATATCGTTTAGTACCTTGGGCGAGGCTGAGGTGCACCCGTGACCGGCTCGGAAACCAGATTGCACAGCGGAGAAGGTACGGTGGGATTCGAGATGGTCAGTGATCTGTTTTTTGACTAGGCTTTCGAAGACCTTAGATAGGCAGGGCAGGATGGATATACGTTGGTCTGTAGCAGTTTGGGTCCAGGTTGTCTCCCCCTTTGAACAGGGGATGACTGCGGCAGCTTTCCAGTCCTTGGGGATCTCAGACGATATGAAAGAGAGGTTGAACAGGCTGGTAATAGGGGTTGCGACAATGGCGGCAGATAGTTTCAGAAATAGAGGGTCCAGATTGTCAAGACCAGCTAATTTGTATGGGTCCAGGTTTTGCAGCTCTTTCAGAACATCTGCTATCTGGATTTGGGTAAAGGAGAAGCTGGGGAGGCTTGAGCGAGTAGCTGGGGGCGGAGCTGTTGGCCGAGGTTGGAGTAGCCAGGAGGAAGGCTTGACCAGCCGTTGAGAAATGCTTGTTGAAGTTATCGATTATCATGGATTTATCAGTGGTGACCGTGTTACCTAGCCTCAGTGCAGTGGGCAGCTGGAAGGAGGTGCTCTTGTTCTCCATGGACTTTACAGTGTCCCATAACTTTTTGAGTTAGGGCTACAGGATGCAAATTTCTGCTTGAAAAAGCTGGCCTTTGCTTTCCTGACTGACTGCGTGTATTGGTTCCTGACTTGCCTGAACAGTTGCATATCGTGGGACTATTCGACGCTATTGCAGTCCGCCACAGTTTTTATGCTGGTCGAGGGCAGTCAGGTCTGGAGTGAACCAAGGGCTATATCTTTTACTTCTGCATTTTTTGAACGGAGCATGCTTATCTAAGATGGTGAGGAAGTTACTTTTAAAGAATGACCAGGCATCCTCAACTAACGGGATGAGGTCAATATCCTTCCAGGATACCCGGGCCAGGTCACTTAGAAAGGCCTGCTCGCAGAAGTGTTTTAGGGAGCGTTTGACAGTGATGAGGGTGGTCGTTTGACTGCGGACCTGTAGCGGATACAGGCAATGAGGCAGTGATCACTGAGATCCTGATTGAAGACAGCGGAGGTGTATTTGGAGGGCCAGTTGGTCAGAATAATGTCTATGAGGGTCCCATTGTTTACAGATTTAGGGTTGTACCTGGTGGGTTCCTTGATGATTTGTGTGAGATTGAGGGCATCTAGCTTAGATTGTAGGACTGCCGGGCATATCCCAGTTTAGGTCACCTAACAGAACAAACTCTGAATCTAGATGGGGGGCGATCAATTCACAAATGGTGTCCAGGGCACAGCTGGGAGCTGGGGGGGGTCGGTAGCAGGCGGCAACAGTGAGAGACTTATTTCTGGAGAGTAATTTTTAAAATTAGTAGTTCGAACTGTTTGGGTATGGACCTGGAAAGTATGATATTACTTTGCAGGCTATCTCTGCAGTAGACTGCAACTCCGCCCCCTTTTGCAGTTCTATCTTGACGGAGAATGTTATAGTTGGATATGGAAATCTCAGAATTTTTGGTGACCTTCCTAAGCCAGGACTCAGACACGGCAAGGACATCAGGGTTGGCAGTAATCGCAGGTGTTGATTGGGAGAGCTAAAACAACAGGTGAGACAACAACAGCTAATCAGCTAACACAACAACAGCAGGTAAAATGGCGATGACTAGGCAAAGAGGGATTAATAGGCAGTCCAGCAGGCATCAGCTATGTGGCCAAGTGATCATACTGTCCAGAGGGCAGCAGTAGATGGAACAGGGGAGCCGCCACTACGCTAGCCCTCGGGCTACACAGCATTTAAAGTTAGTAGCCCTCCGACGGAGGCCGGATGAAGGCACAGCGGATGGAGTATTTGTCGGCAGACCAGTCGTGGTGGTGCGAGGGTGCGCCGTGTCGACAGAGAATCCAAGCCAGATGGCGAAAGAGGTATTGTAGAATTTAGTTTGCTAGCCGGGAGATGCGCCTGGCTCACGGCTAACTGGTGCTAGCTTCGTGGCAGTGGCGTTAGCCACTATAGCCAATCGGTAGCAGCAGTGAACCGGTGCCAAGGTCCAGAGTTGACAGCAAGGATCCGGTGGAGTATTGGGTTCTAGCCGTGTATGAGTGGGGTTTGGGTGAACAGCTGAGTAGGCCGGGAGGTGGGCCTTGGGGATAGCTTCGGTACTGGGTGCCACAGTGAGTGCAAACTAGCTGTGAGCTAGATAGCTGCAAGCTGTAAGCTAGCTAACTACCTGCAAGCTAGCTGTGAGCTAGATAGCTGCAAGCTGTGAGCTAGCTAGCTGCGAGCTAGCCGTGAAGATCAGAAGTAGTGGATTACGGCAGGAATCCAGCATTGTTATGGAGAGAGAGTCCGATACTGGTAGACTGGCGAGTATTATCCAGGCTAAAAACAGGGCTGGTATTTGTGCAGAAGGTAAAAGCCGCTAGCAGTGGCTAACAATGACTAATGAATAGCTTGTAGCTAATTAGCTGGTTAGCTGGTTAGCTGGTTAGCTAATTAGCTGGTTAGCTGGTTAGCTGGTTAGCTAATTAGCTGGTTAGCTGGTTAGCTGGTTAGCTTCTGGAGGTTCTAGAATGTGTTCTAAAGTTAATTTTTTTAAAAATAAGAGCGATACCGTATCACATTGCGTGAGGCAGGTTACCGGAAGGTATAATCGAATTAAAAATCGAAAGGAGATTGAAAATAAAGTTGAAATATAAATAGGAAAAATACACGAGACACGAATAAAACACGTCTTCACTGCTACGCCATCTTGGATCGGCACCCCATTCCCTATATAGTGCACAACTTTGGACCAGGGCCTATAGGGTATCATTTTAGACACAGTCCTGGGTTTCGATTTCCCCACTAGTCTGAGGAGAGCTGATTACTGTCGTAGAGATCCTGTTAGCATGGTTTTTAAGTACCCTGCTATTGGATTAGTAGAGATCCTGTTAGCATGGTCTTTAAGTACCCTGCTATTGGATTAGTAGAGCTCCTGTTAGCATGGTCTTTCAGTACCCTGCTATTGGATTAGTAGAGATCCTGTTAGCACGGTCTTTCAGTACCCTGCTATTGGATTAGTAGAGATCCTGTTAGCATGGTCTTTAAGCACCCTGCTATTGGATTAGTAGAGATCCTGTTAGCATGGTCTTTAAGTACCCTGCTATTGGATTCTGGAGCCAGTGTGTCTGTGTGTGAGTTCATGATGGAGTTTTAAACGGAGATTGCTGTCTCGTCACAGTCCTGAGTGGCAAAACACTCTGTATAGCTGCCCTTCTCTTTTACCTCAGGCGATACACAGTGCCTGGCCGGTATTGGATTTTGGGGGAAAATGTGGCCAGTCATAATCGACTGAAGCCCCAGAGCTCTTAGGACAGGGACCATTAGGTCTCATTTAACTCAGACAGACAGAACAGAACACTCCTCAGAGACTGAAAGTAGATAAGCAGACCACACAGAAGGAGAAAAACCAAATCTTACAAGGCTCAGATCCCCCAACTCCTCCATGTGGTTATCACAGAGATCACTAGCAATCCAAGCTCAGAGGGCCCAAACCTATGGCCCAAACCTATGGCCCAAACCCCAAGCGATACAAAGACCAATCCAAGCTCAGAGGGCCCAAACCTATGGCCCAAACCTATGGCCCAAACCTATGGCCCAAACCCCAAGAGATACAAAGACCAATCCAAGCTCAGAGGGCCCAAACCTATGGCCTAAACCCCAAGAGACACAAGGAGCCAATCCAAGCTGAGAGGGCCCAAACCTATGGCCCAAACCCCACGAGATTGAAGGAAGCAATCCATGCTTAGACTGCCCAAATATATGTCCTAAACCCAAGAGACACAAGGAAGCAATCCACGCTTGGAATACTCAGGCTCAGAATGCTTAGAACCCCCC
>NW_027040306.1:15000-35000 GCF_034236695.1 Oncorhynchus nerka | reverse complement strand
GAGAGTGGGGCACGTTGATTGCCTAGAGGAGAGTGGGGTATGTTGATTGCCTAGAGGAGAGTGGGGTATGTTGATTGCCTAAGGGAGAGTGGGGTGACGTTGATTGCCTAAGGGAGAGTGGGGTACGTTGATTGCCTAGAGGAGAGTAGGGTACGTTGATTGCCAAGGGGAGAGTGGGGCACGTTGATTGCCTAGGGGAGAGACTTTGATTGCCTAGGGAGAGTGGGGTACTCTGATTGCCTAGGGAGAGTTGCCTAGGGAGAGTGGGGTATGTTGATTGCCTAGGGGAGAGTGGTGTACGTTGATTGCCTAGGGAGAGTGGGGTATGTTGATTGGGGAGAGTGGGGTATGTTGATTGCCTAGGGAGAGGGGGCACGTTGATTGCCTAGGGGGAGAGTGGGGTACGTTGATTGCCTAGGGGGAGAGTGGGGTATGTTGATTGCCTAGGGAGAGAGTGGGGTATGTTGATTGCCTAGAGGAGAGTGGGGTTGATTGCCTAGTTGAATTGCCTAGGGGAGAGTGGGGTACGTTGATTGCCTAGGGAGAGTGGGGTATGTTGATTGCCTAGGGGAGAGTGGGGTATGTTGATTGCCCAGAGGAGACTGGGGTATGTTGATTGCCTAGGGGAGAGTGGGGTATGTTGTTGCCCAGAGGAGTGTCTAGAGAGTGGGGCATGTTGGTTGTCTAGAGGAGAGTGGGGTATGTTGATTGCCTAGGGGAGAGTGGGGTATGTGGGGGAGAGTGGGGTAATGTTGATTGCCTAGGGGAGAGTGGGGTATGTTGATTGCCTAGGGGAGAGTGGGGTATGTTGATTGCCTAGAGGAGACTGGGGTGCCTAGGGGAGAGTGGGGTATGTTGATTGCCTAGTTGTTGATTGCCTAGGGGAGAGTGGGGTATGTTGGTTGTCTAGGGAGAGTGGGTATGTTGGTTGCCTAGGGGAGAGTGGGGTAGTTGATTGCCTAGGGGAGGTATGTTGATTGCCTAGGGTGGGGTAGAGTGGGGTAGTGTTGATTGCCTAGGGAGAGTGGGGTACGTTGATTGCCTATGGGAGAGTGGGGTATGTTGATTGCCTATGGAGAGTGGGGTATTGAATTGCCTAGGGGAGAGTGGGGTATGTTGATTGCCTAGAGGAGAGTGGGGTATGTTGATTGCCTAGGGGAGAGTGGGGTATGTTGATTGCCTAGAGGAGAGTGGGGTATGTTGATTGCCTAGGGAGAGTGGGGTAGTTGATTGCCCAGGGAGAGGTTGTTGATTGCCTAGGGAGGAGGGGCAGTGATTGCCCAGGGAGAGTATGTTGATTGCCTAGGGAGGATGTTGATTGTCTAGGGAGAGTGGGGTATGTTGGTTGTCTAGAGGAGAGTTGATTGCCTAGGGAGAGTGGGGTATGTTGATTGCCTAGGGGAGAGTGGGGTATGTTGATTGCCTAGGGGAGAGTGGGGTATGTTGATTGCCTAGGGGAGAGTGGGGTATTTGATTGCCTAGGGGAGAGTGGGGTACTTGATTGCCTAGGGGAGAGTGGGGTATGTTGATTGCCTAGGGAGAGTGGGGTATGTTGATTGCCAAGGGAGAGTGGGGTATGTTGATTGCCTAGGGGAGAGTGGGGTATGTTGATTGCCTAGGGGAGAGTGGGGTATGTTGATTGCCTAGGGGAGAGTGGGGTACTCTGATTGCCTAGGGAGAGTGGGGTACATTGATTGCCTAGGGAGTGGGGTACTTTGATTGCCTAGGGAGAGTGGGGTACTCTGATTGCCTAGGGGAGAGGGTATGTTGATTGCCAAGAGGGAGAGGCCTAGAGGAGAGTGGGGGTATGCCTAGGGAGAGTTGATTGCCTAGGGGAGAGTGGGGTATGTTGATTGCCTAGGGAGAGTGGGGTACGTTGATTGCCTAGGGGGAGAGTGGGGTACGTTGATTGGGGAAGAGTGGGTTGATTGCCTAGGGAGAGTGGGGTATGTTGATTGCCTAGGGGAGAGTGGGGTATGTTGATTGCCTAGGGAGAGTTGATTGCCTAGGGAGAGTGGGGTATGTTGATTGCCTAGGGGAGAGTGGGAGAGTGGGGTACATTGATTGCCTAGAGGAGAGTGGGGTATGTTGATTGCCTAGGGGAGAGAGTGGGGGGAGAGGGGGGAACTATGTTGATTGCCTAGGGAGAGTGGGGTATGTTGATTGGGGAGAGTGCGTTGATTGCCTAGGGAGAGTGGGGAATGTTGATTGCCTAGGGGAGAGTGGGGTACTTGATTGCCTAGGGAGAGTGGGTATGCCCTAGAGGAGAGTGGGGTATGTTGATTGCCTAGGGAGAGTGGGGTATGTTGATTGCCTAGGGGAGAGGGGGAACTTTGATTGCCTAGGGGAGAGTGTACTCTGATTGCCTAGGGGAGAGTGGGGTATGTTGATTGCCTAAGGGAGAGTGGGATTGCCTAGAGGAGAGTGGGGTATGTCGATTGCCTAGAGGAGAGTGGGGTATGTTGATTGCCTGGGAGAGTGTTGATTGCCTAGAGGAGAGTGGGGCACGTTGATTGCCTAGGGAGAGTGGGTACGTTGATTGCCTAGGGGAGAGTGGGGTACTTTGATTGCCTAGGGGAGAGTGGGGTACCTGATTGCCTAGGGGAGAGTGGGGTATGTTGATTGCCTAGGGAGAGTGGGGTATGTTGATTGCCTAGGGAGAGTAGGGGGAGTGGGGTATTTGATTGCCTAGGGGAGAGTGGGGTATGTTGATTGCCTAGGGGAGAGTGGGGTATGTTGATTGCCTAGAGGAGAGTGGGCACGTTGATTGCCTAGGGGAGAGTGGGTATGTTGATTGCCTAGGGAGAGTGGGGTACGTTGATTGCCTAGGGGAGAGTGGGTATGTTGATTGCCTAGGGGAGAGTGGGGTATGTTGATTGCCTAGGGAGAGGGGGCAGAGAGGAGTGGGGTATGTTGATTGCCTAGGGGAGAGTGGGGTTGATTGCCCAGGGGAGAGTTGATTGCCTAGGGGAGAGTGGGGTATGTTGATTGCCTAGGGGAGAGTGGGGTATGTTGATTGCCTAGGGGAGAGTGGGGTACATTGATTGCCAAGAGGAGAGTGGGGTACGTTGATGCCTAGAGGAGAGTGGGATTGATTGCGTTGATTGCCTAGGGAGAGTGGGGTACTTGATTGCCTAGGGGAGAGTGGGGAGGGGGGATGTTGATTGCCTAGGGGAGAGTGGGGGTACGTTGATTGCCTAGGGAGAGTGGGGTATGTTGATTGCCTAGGGGAGAGTGGGGTATGTTGATTGCCTGGGAGAGTGGGGGTATGTTGATTGCCTAGGGGAGAGTGGGGTATGTTGATTGCATGTTGATTGCCTAGGGAGAGTGGGGTATGTTGATTGCCTAGGGAGAGAGGGGTATGTTGATTGCCCAGGGAGCCTAGGGAGAGTGGGGTATGTTGATTGCCTAGGGGAGAGTGGGATTGCCTAGAGGAGAGTGGGGTATGTTTGCCTAGAGTTGATTGCCTGGGGATTGCCTAGTGGGGTACGTTGATTGCCTAGGGAGAGTGGGGTACGTTGATTGCCTAGGGAGAGTGGGGCACTTTGATTGCCTTGTACTTGATTGCCTAGGGGAGTGGGGGATGGTGGGGTATGTTGATTGCCTAGGGGAGAGTGGGGTACGTTGATTGCCTAGGGAGAGTGGGGTATGTTGATTGCCTAAGGGAGAGTGGGGTATGTTGATTGCCTAGGGAGAGGAGTTGATTGCCTAGGGAGAGTGGGGTCTGATTGCCTAGGGGAGAGTGGGGTACTTTGATTGCCTAGGGAGAGTGGGGTACTTGATTGCCTAGGGGAGAGTGGGGTATGTTGGGGTTGCCTAGAGGAGAGGGGGTAGTTGATTGCCTAGGGGAGAGTGGGGCACGTTGATTGCCTAGGGAGAGTGGGTATGTTGATTGCCTAGGGAGAGTTGATTGCCTAGGGAGAGTGGGGTACATTGATTGCCAAGAGGAGAGTGGGGTACGTTGATTGCCTAGAGGAGAGATTGCCTAGGGGAGTGGGGCTGATTGCCTTGGGGTATTGATTGCCTAGGGGAGAGTGGGGTACGTTGAATTCCTAGGGGAGAGTGGGGTATGTTGGTTGCCTAGGGGAGAGTGGGGTATGTTGATTGCCTAGGGGAGAGTGGGGTACGTTGATTGCCTAGGGAGAGTGGGGTATGTTGATTGCCTAGGGGAGAGGAGTTGATTGCCTAGGGGACTGGGGTATGTTGATTGCCTAGGGGAGAGTGGGGTATGTTGATTGCCTAGAGGAGAGTGGGGTATGTTGATTGCCTAGGGGAGAGTGGGGTATGTTGGTTGTCTAGAGGAGAGTGGGGTTGATTGCCTAGGGGAGAGTGGGGTATGTTGATTGCCTAGGGGAGAGTGGGGCACGTTGATTGCCTAGGGGAGAGTGGGGTACATTGATTGCCTAGGGAGAGTGGGGTACTTTGATTGCCTATGGGAGAGTGGGGCACTCTGATTGCCTAGGGAGAGTGGGGTATGTTGATTGCCAAGAGGAGAGTGGGGTACGTTGATTGCCTAGAGGAGAGTGGGGCACGTTGATTGCCTAGGGGAGAGTGGGGTGCTTTGATTGCCTTGGGGTACTTGATTGCCTAGGGAGAGTGGGGTATGTTGATTGCCTAGAGGAGAGTGGGGTATTGCCTTGATTGCCTAGGGGAGAGTGGGGTATGTTGATTGCCTAGGGGAGAGTGGGGTATGTTGATTGCCTAAGGGAGAGTGGGGTATGTTGATTGCCTAGAGGAGAGTGGGGTTGTCGATTGCCTAGAGGAGAGAGGGTATGTTGATTGCCTAAGGGGAGTGGGGTATGTTGATTGCCTAGGGGAGAGTGCGGTACGTTGATTGCCTAGAGGAGAGTGGGGTACGTTGATTGCCTAGGGGAGAGTGGGGTACGTTGATTGCCTAGGGGAGAGTGGGTACTTTGATTGCCTAGGGGAGAGTGGGGTATGTTGATTGCTGGGAGAGTGGGGGCATTGATTGCCTAGGGGAGAGTGGGGTATGTTGATTGCCTAAGGGAGAGTGGGGTATGTTGATTGCCTAGGGGAGAGTGGGGTGCCTAGAGGAGAGTGGGGTACGTTGATTGCCTAGGGGAGAGTGGGGCACGTTGATTGCCTAGGGGAGAGTGGGGTACGTTGATTGCCTAGGGGAGAGTGGGGTACGTTGAATTCCTAGGGAGAGTGGGGTATGTTGATTGCCTTGATTGCCAAGAGGAGAGTGGGGGTTGATTGCCTGAGGAGAGGCCTTGAGCCTAGGGAGAGTGGGGTATTGCCTAGAGGAGAGTGGGGTACGTTGATTGCCTAGGGGAGAGTGGGGTACGTTGAATTCCTAGGGAGAGTGGGGTATGTTGGTTGCCCAGAGGAGAGTGGGGTATGTTGATTGCCTAGGGGAGAGTGGGGTATGTTGATTGCCTAGGGAGAGTGGGGTACGTTGATTGCCTAGGGGAGAGGGTACTTTGATTGCCTAGGGAGAGTGGGGTATGTTGATTGCCTAGGGGAGAGTGGGGTACGTTGATTGCCTAGGGGAGAGTGGGGTATGTTGACTGCCTAAGGGAGAGTGGGGTATGTTGATTGCCTAGGGAGAGTG
This sequence comes from Oncorhynchus nerka, assembly GCF_034236695.1. Classification (NCBI taxonomy): domain Eukaryota; kingdom Metazoa; phylum Chordata; class Actinopteri; order Salmoniformes; family Salmonidae; genus Oncorhynchus; species Oncorhynchus nerka. Next base: position 29,425 of record NW_027040306.1, on the reverse strand, counting down.
GGGCACGTTGATTGCCTAGGGGAGAGTGGGGTATGTTGATTGCCTAGGGGAGAGTGGGGTATGTTGATTGCCTAGAGGAGACTGGGGTATGTTGATTACCTAGGGGAGAGTGGGGTATGTTGATTGCCTAGGGAGAGTGGGGTATGTTGATTGCCTAGGGGAGAGTGGGGTATGTTGGTTGTCTAGAGGAGAGAGGGTATGTTGATTGCCTAGGGGAGAGTGGGGTATGTTGATTGCCTAGGGGAGAGTGGGGTATGTTGATTGCCTAGGGAGAGTGGGGCACGTTGATTGCCTAGGGGAGAGTGGGGTACATTGATTGCCTGGGGAGAGTGGGGTACTTTGATTGCCTAGGGGAGAGTGGGGTACTCTGATTGCCTGGGGAGAGTGGGGTATGTTGATTGCCAAGAGGAGAGTGGGGTACGTTGATTGCCTAGAGGAGAGTGGGGTACGTTGATTGCCTAGGGAGAGTGGGGTGCTTTGATTGCCTAGGGAGAGTGGGGTACTCTGATTGCCTAGGGGAGAGTGGGGTATGTTGATTGCCTAGGGAGAGTGGGGTACTGTATGGTACTGTATGATATTGTATGATACTGTATGATACTGTATGGTACTGTATGATATTGTATGATACTGTATGGTACTGTATGGTACTGTATGATACTGTATGGTATTGTATGATACTGTATGGTACTGTATGATACTGTATGGTATTGTATGATACTGTATGATATTGTATGATACTGTATGATACTGTATGATATTGTATGATACTGTATGGTACTGTATGGTACTGTATGATACTGTATGGTATTGTATGATACTGTATGGTACTGTATGATACTGGATGGTACTGTATGATATTGTATGATACTGTATGGTACTGTATGGTACTGTATGATACTGTATGGTACTGTATGGTACTGTATGGTATGGTACTGTATGGTACTGTATGGTACTGTATGATACTGTATGATACTGTATGGTACTGTATGATACTGTATGGTACTGTATGGTACTGTATGATACTGGATATGATACTGTATGGTACTATGATATTGTATGATACTGTATGATATGATACTGTATGGTACTATATGATACTGTATGATACTGTATGGTATGATCCTGTATGGTATGATACTGTATGGTACTGTATGGTACTGTATGGTATGATACTGTATGGTACTGTATGATACTGTATGGTACTGTATGATACTGTATGGTACTGTATGGTACTGTATGGTATGATACTGTATGGTACTGTATGGTACTGTATGATACTGTATGGTATTGTATGATACTGTATGGTACTGTATGATACTGTATGGTATTGTATGATACTGTATGATATTGTATGATACTGTATGATACTGTATGATATTGTATGATACTGTATGGTACTGTATGGTACTGTATGATACTGTATGGTATTGTATGATACTGTATGGTACTGTATGATACTGGATGGTACTGTATGATATTGTATGATACTGTATGGTACTGTATGGTACTGTATGATACTGTATGGTACTGTATGGTACTGTATGGTATGGTACTGTATGGTACTGTATGATACTGTATGATACTGTATGGTACTGTATGATACTGTATGGTACTGTATGGTACTGTATGATAAGATACTGTATGGTACTATATGATATTGTATGATACTGTATGATATGATACTGTATGGTACTATATGATACTGTATTATACTGTATGGTATGATCCTGTATGGTATGATACTGTATGGTACTGTATGGTACTGTATGGTATGATACTGTATGGTACTGTATGATACTGTATGGTACTGTATGATACTGTATGGTACTGTATGGTACTGTATGGTATGATACTGTATGGTACTGTATGGTACTGTATGGTATGATACTGTATGGTACTGTATGATACTGTATGGTACTGTATGGTACTGTATGATACTGTATGGTATGATACTGTGATACTGTATGGTACTGTATGGTACTGTATGGTATGATCCTGTATGGTACTGTATGATACTGTATGGTACTGTATGATACTGTATGGTATGATACTGTATGGTACTGTATGGTATGATACTGTATGGATACTGTATGGTACTGTATGATACTGTATGATACTGTATGATACTGTATGGTACTGTATGGTACTGTATGGTACTGTATGATACTGTATGGTATTGTGCCTGTATGGTATGATACTGTATGATATGATACTGTATGGTACTGATACTGTATGATACTGTATGGTATGATACTGTATGATGACTGTATGGTACTGGGTACTGTATGGTATGATACTGTATGGTACTGTATGATACTGTATAGTACTGTATGATACTGTATGGTATGATACTGTATGATACTGTATGGTACTGTATGGTATGATACTGTATGATACTGTATATGATACTGTATGGTACTGTATGGTACTGTATGATACTGTATGATACTGTATGGTACTGTATGATGATACTGTATGATACTGTATGCTACTGTATGGTACTGTATGGTATGATACTGTATGGTACTGTATGATACTGTATGATACTGTATGGTACTGTATGGTATGATCTGTATGGTACTGTATGATACTGTATGGTACTATATGATACTGTATGGTATACTGTATGATATGATACTGTATGGTATGCTACTGTATGGTACTGTATGATACTGTATGGTACTATATGATACTGTATGGTATGATACTGTATGGTACTGTATGGTATGCTGTATGATACTGTATGATACTGTATGGTATGGTACTGTATGGTACTGTATGGTATGATACTGTATGGTACTGTATGGTATGATACTGTATGGTACTGTATGGTACTGTATGATACTGTATGGTACTGTACTGTATGATACTGTATGATACTGTATGGTACTGTATGGTATGATGATACTGTATGGTACTGTATGATACTGTATGGTACTGTATGGTATGATATACTGTATGGTATGGTACTGTATGGTACTGTATGGTATGGTACTGTATGGTATGATACTGTATGGTACTGTATGATACTGTATGGTACTGTATGGTAATGTACTGTATGGTACTGATACTGTATGATACTGTATGGTACTGTATGGTACTGTATGGTATGGTACTGTATGGTACTGTATGGTACTGTATGATACTGTATGGTATGGTACTGTATGATACTGTATGGTATGATACTGTATGATATGATACTGTATGGTACTGTATGGTACTGTATGGTACTGTATGATACTGTATGGTATGATACTGTATGATACTGTATGGTACTGTATGGTACTGTATGGTATATCTGTATGGTACTGTATGATACTGTATGGTACTGTATGATACTGTATGGTACTGTATGGTACTGTATGGTATGATACTGTATGGTATGATACTGTATGGTACTGTATGATACTGTATGATACTGTATGATACTGTATGGTATGGTACTACTGTATGGTACTGTATGATACTGTATGGTATTGTATGGTACTGTATGGTATGATACTGTATGATATGATACTGTATGGTACTGATATGATGATACTGTATGGTATGATACTGTATGGTATGATACTGTATGGTATGTATGGTACTGTATGGTATGATACTGTATGGTACTGTATGATACTGTATAGTACTGTATGATACTGTATGGTATGATACTGTATGATACTGTATGGTACTGTATGGTATATACTGTATGGTACTGTATGGTACTGTATGGTACTGTATGATACTGTATGATACTGTATGGTACTGTATGGTATGATACTGTATGATACTGTATGCTACTATGGTACTGTATGGTATGATACTGTATGGTACTGTATGATACTGTATGATACTGTATGGTACTGTATGGTATGATCCTGTATGGTACTGTATGATACTGTATGGTACTATATGATACTGTATGGTATGATACTGTATGATATGATACTGTATGATGCTACTGTATGGTACTGTATGATACTGTATGGTACTATATGATACTGTATGGTATGATACTGTATGGTACTGTATGGTATGCTACTGTATGATACTGTATGATACTGTATGGTATGGTACTGTATGGTACTGTATGGTATGATACTGTATGGTACTGTATGGTATGATACTGTATGGTACTGTATGGTACTGTATGATACTGTATGGTACTGTATGATACTGTATGATACTGTATGGTACTGTATGGTACTGTATGATACTGTATGGTACTGTATGGTACTGTATGGTATGGTACTGTATGGTACTGTATGGTACTGTATGATACTGTATGGTACTGTATGGTACTGTATACTGTATGGTATGATACTGTATGGTACTGATGATACTGTATGGTACTGTATGGTACTGTATGATACTGTATGGTACTGTATGGTACTGTATGATACTGTATGGTACTGTATGGTACTGTATGGTACTGTATGGTACTGTATGGTACTGTATGATACTGTATGGTATGGTACTGTATGATACTGTATGGTATGATACTGTATGATATGATACTGTATGGTACTGTATGGTACTGTATGGTACTGTATGATACTATATGGTACTATATGGTACTGTATGATACTGTATGGTATGATACTGTATGATATGATACTGTATGATACTGTATGGTACTGTATGGTACTATATGATACTGTATGATACTGTATGGTATGATCCTGTATGGTATGATACTGTATGGTACTGTATGGTACTGTATGGTATGATACTGTATGGTACTGTATGATACTGTATGGTACTGTATGATACTGTATGGTATGATGGTACTGTATGATGACTGTATGGTACTGTATGGTACTGTATGGTACTGTATGGTATTGGATACTGTATGGTACTGAATACTGTATGGTATTGTATGATACTGTATGATATTGGATACTGTATGATACTGTATGATATTGTATGATACTGTATGGTACTGTATGGTACTGTATGATACTGTATGGTATTGTATGATACTGTATGGTACTGTATGATACTGCTGGTACTGTATGATATTGTATGATACTGTACTGTATGGTACTGTATGATACTGTATGGTACTGTATGGTACTGTATGGTACTGTATGGTATGGTACTGTATGGTACTGTATGGTACTGTATGATACTGTATGATACTGTATGGTACTGTATGATACTGTATGGTACTGTATGGTACTGTATGATAAGATACTGTATGGTACTATATGATATTGTATGATACTGTATGATATGATACTGTATGGTACTATATGATACTGTATGATACTGTATGGTATGATCCTGTATGGTATGATACTGTATGGTACTGTATGGTACTGTATGGTATGATACTGTATGGTACTGTATGATACTGTATGGTACTGTATGATACTGTATGGTACTGTATGGTACTGTATGGTATGATACTGTATGGTACTGAGACTGTATGGTACTGTATGGTACTGTATGATACTGTATGGTACTGTATGGTACTGTATGATACTGTATGGTATGATACTGTATGATACTGTATGGTACTGTATGGTACTGTATGGTATGATCCTGTATGGTACTGTATGATACTGTATGGTACTGTATGATACTGTATGGTATGATACTGTATGGTACTGTATGGTATGATACTGTATGATATGATACTGTATGGTACTGTATGATACTGTATGATACTGTATGATACTGTATGGTATGGTACTGTATGGTACTGTATGGTACTGTATGATACTGTATGGTACTGTATGGTACTGTATGGTATGATACTGTATGATATGATACTGTATGGTACTATATGATACTGTATGATACTGTATGGTATGATACTGTATGATGATACTGTATGGTACTGTATGGTACTGTATGGTATGATACTGTATGGTACTGTATGATACTGTATAGTACTGTATGATACTGTATGGTATGATACTGTACTGTATGGTACTGTATGGTATGGTACTGTATGATACTGTATGGTATGATACTGTATGGTACTGTATGGTACTGTATGATACTGTATGATACTGTATGGTACTGTATGGTATGATACTGTATGATACTGTATGCTACTGTATGGTACTGTATGGTATGATACTGTATGGTACTGTATGATACTGTATGATACTGTATGGTACTGTATGGTATGATCCTGTATGGTACTGTATGATACTGATGGTACTGTATGGTATGATGGTATGATACTGTATGATATGATACTGTATGGTATGCTACTGTATGGTACTGTATGATACTGTATGGTACTATATGATACTGTATGGTATGATACTGTATGGTACTGTATGGTATGCTACTGTATGATACTGTATGATACTGTATGGTATGGTACTGTATGGTACTGTATGGTATGATACTGTATGGTACTGTATGGTATGATACTGTATGGTACTGTATGGTACTGTATGATACTGTATGGTACTGTATGGTACTGTATGATACTGTATGATACTGTATGGTACTGTATGGTACTGTATGATACTGTATGGTACTGTATGGTACTGTATGGTATGGTACTGTATGGTACTGTATGGTACTGTATGATACTGTATGGTATGGTACTGTATGGTACTGTATGATGGTACTGTATGGTATGATACTGTATGGTACCAAAATGATACTGGTACTGTATGGTAAAAAGATACTGTATGGTACTGTATGGTACTGTATGATACTATATGGTACTATATGGTACTGTATGATACTGTATGGTATGATACTGTATGATATGATACTGAATGATACATGGTACTGTATGATACTGTATGGTACTGTATGGTACTGTATGATACTGTATGATACTGTATGGTATGATACTGTATGATATGATACTGTATGATACTGTATGGTACTGTATGGTATGATACTGTATGGTACTGTATGATACTGTATGGTATGATACTGTATGGTACTGTATGGTATGATACTGTATGGTACTGTATGATACTGTATGGTACTGTATGATGGTACTGTATGGTATGATACTGTATGGTACTGTATGGTACTGTATGGTATGGTACTGTATGGTATGATACTGTATGGTACTGTATGGTACTGTATGGTATGGTACTGTATGGTACTGTATGGTACTGTATGATACTGTATGGTATGTATGATACTGTATGGTATGATACTGTATGATATGATACTGAATGATACTGTATGGTACTGTATGATACTGTATGGTACTGTATGGTACTGTATGGTACTGTATGGTATGGTACTGTATGGTACTGTATGGTACTGTATGATACTGTATGGTATGGTACTGTAATACTGTATGGTATGATACTGTATGATATGATACTGTATGGTACTGTATGGTACTGTATGGTACTGTATGATACTATATGGTACTATATGGTACTGTATGATACTGTATGGTATGATACTGTATGATATGATACTGAATGATACTGTATGGTACTGTATGATACTGTATGGTACTGTATGGTACTGTATGGTACTGTATGATACTGTATGATACTGTATGGTATGATACTGTATGATATGATACTGTATGATACTGTATGGTACTGTATGGTATGATACTGTATGGTACTGTATGATACTGTATGGTATGATACTGTATGGTACTGTAATGATACTGTATGGTACTGTATGATACTGTATGGTACTGTATGGTATGGTACTGTATGGTATGATACTGTATGGTACTGTATGGTACTGTATGGTATGGTACTGTATGGTATGATACTGTATGGTACTGTATGGTACTGTATGGTATGGTACTGTATGGTACTGTATGGTACTGTATGATACTGTATGGGTACTGTATGGTATGATACTGTATGATACTGTATGGTACTGTATGATACTGTATGATACTGTATGATACTGTATGATACTGTATGTTACTGTATGGTACTGTATGGTACTGTATGATACTGTATGATACTGTATGGTATGATACTGTATGATACTGTATGGTACTGTATGATACTGTATGGTACTGTATGGTACTGTATGGTATGGTACTGTATGGTATGATACTGTATGGTACTGTATGATACTGTATGGTACTGTATGGTATGATACTGTATGATACTGTATGGTACTGTATGGTATGATACTGTATGGTACTGTATGGTACTGTATGGTATGATACTGTATGGTACTGTATGGTACTGTATGGTATTGTATGGTATGATACTGTATGATACTGTATGGTATGGTACTGTATGGTATAGTATGGAATATTTGAAATGGCAAAATTATTGGCTTGTAGACATCCAGTCAGGTACTAGCCTCGGTTCTGTTCTGACCTGCTAGAGAGTATACTGTACTGTATGGTATGGTACTGTATGATACTGTATGGTATGGATTATTGCACATCCAGTCAGGTACTAGCCTCGGTTCTGTTCGGACCTGCTAGAGACGAATGAGATTTGATTGATTGAACAATACGTTTCCATCCAGCCATGCTGTCATGCATGAACAATCACGAACAAGAGGGGCTGTCTGTGTAGGAGAGAGAGAGACAGAGAGACAGAGAGAGAGAGGGGTGAGAGAGGGTGAGAGAGAGAGAGAGAGAGAGAGAGAGAGACAGAGAGGGAGAGAGAGAGAGAGAGAGAGGGGGTGAGAGAGGGTGAGAGAGAGAGAGAGACAGAGACAGAGAGCAGACAGAGAGAGGGGTGAGAGAGAGAGGGAGAGAGACAGAGAGACAGAGAGAGACAGAGAGAAAGAGAGAGAGAGACAGAGAAACAGGGAGAGAGAGGGGTGAGAAAGAGAGAGAGACAGAGAGAGGTGAGAGAGAGAGAGAGAGAGAGAGAGAGAGACATAGACAGAGAGCAGACAGAGAGAGGGGTGAGAGAGAGAAAGAGAGAGTGAGAGAGAGAGACAGAAAGAGAGCGGGGTGAGAGAGGGTTTGAGAGAGAGAAAGAAAGAGAGAGAGAGAGAGAGAGAGAGGGTGAGAGAGAGAGAGAGAGAGAGAGAGAGAGAGAGAGGGGGGTGAGAGGGTGAGAGAGAGAGAGAGAGACAGAGTAAAACCAAAATAATGGTGTTCCAAAAAAGGTCCAGTCACCAGGACCACAAATACAAATTCCATCTAGACACTGTTGCCCTAGAGCACACAAAAAACTATACATACCTTGGCCTAAACATCAGCGCCACAGGTAACTTCCGCAAAGCTGTGAACGATCTGAGAGACAAGGCAAGAAGGGCATTCTATGCCATCAAAAGAAACATAAATTTCAACATACCAATTAGGATTTGGCTAAAAATACTTGAATCAGTCATAGAGCCCATTGCCCTTTATGGTTGTGAGGTCTGGGGTCCGCTCACCAACCAAGACTTCACAAAATGGGACAAACACCAAATTGAGACTCTGCACGCAGAATTCTGCAAAAATATCCTCCGTGTACAACGTAAAACACCAAATAATGCATGCAGAGCAGAATTAGGCCGATACCCACTAATTATCAAAATCCAGAAAAGAGCTGTTAAATTCTACAACCACCTAAAAGGAAGCGATTCACAAACCTTCCATAACAAAGCCATCACCTACAGAGAGATGAACCTGGAGAAGAGTCCCCTAAGCAAGCTGGTCCTGGGGCTCTGTTCACAAACACAAACACACCCTACAAAGCCCCAGGACAACAGCACAATTAGACCCAACCAAATCATGAGAAAACAAAAAGATAATTACTTAACACATTGGAAAGAATTAACAAAAAATATAGAATGCTATTTGGCCCTACAGAGAGTACACAGCGGCAGAATACCTGACCACTGTGACTGACCCAAAATTAAGGAAAGCTTTGACTATGTACAGACTCAGTGAGCATAGCCTTGCTATTGAGAAAGGCCGCCGTAGGCAGACATGGCTCTCAAGAGAAGACAGGCTATGTGCTCACTGCCCACAAAATGAGGTGGAAACTGAGCTGCACTTCCTAACCTCCTGCCCAATGTATGACCATATTAGAGAGACATATTTCCCCCAGATTACACAGATCCACAAAGAATTCGAAAAACAAATCCAATTTTGAAAAACTCCCATATCTTTTGGGTGAAATTCCACAGTGTGCCATCACAGCAGCAAGATTTGTGACCTGTTGCCACGAGAAAAGGGCAACCAGTGAAGAACAAACACCATTGTAAATACAACCCATATTTATGCTTATTTATTTTATCTTGTGTCCTTTAACTATTTGTACATTGTGTATATATATATATAATATGACATTTGTAATGTCTTTACTGTTTTGAAACTTCTGTATGTGTAATGTTTACTGTTAATTTTTGTTGCTTTTCACTTTATATATTCACTTTGTATGTTGTCTACCTCACTTGCTTTGGCAATGTTAACACATGTTTCCCATGCCAATAAAGCCCTTGAATTGAATTGAATTGAATTGAATTGAGAGAGGGGTGGGATGAGAGAGAGACAGAGACAGAGACAGAGAGAGGGGCTGAGAAAGAGAGAGACAGAGACAGAGACAGAGATAAGGGGTGCGAAAGAGAGAGAGAGAGCGAGCGAGAGAGAGAGAGAAAGAGAGAGATGTTGGGAGAGGGAGAACTAGAGAGAGAAATAGAGAGTAGAGTTTTGGAGGGAGACAGGGAGGAGAGAGAGGGAGAAAGGATGATTACTGTACAGAAGCTCTAAACTCCAATCCGTTTCAGACACTCTATCTGTAGAAGGCTCCTCCAATCCGTTTCAGACACTCTATCTGTAGAAGGCTCCTCCAATCCGTTTCAGACACTCTATCTGTAGAAGGCTCCTCCAATCCGTTTCAGACACGCTATCTGTAGAAGGCTCCTCCAATCTGTTTCAGACACGCTATCTGTAGAAGGCTCCTCCAATCCGTTTCAGACACTCTATCTGTAGAAGGCTCCTCCAATCCGTTTCAGACACGCTATCTGTAGAAGGCTCCTCCAATCCATTTCAGACACTCTATCTGTAGAAGGCTCCTCCAATCCGTTTCAGACACTCTATCTGTAGAAGACTCCTCCAATCCGTTTCAGACACTCTATCTGTAGAAGGCTCCTCCAATCTGTTTCAGACACTCTATCTGTAGAAGGCTCCTCCAATCTGTTTCAGACACTCTATCTGTAGAAGGCTCCTCCAATCTGTTTCAGACACGCTATCTGTAGAAGGCTCCGCCAATCCGTTTCAGACAGTCTATCTGTAGAAGGCTCCTCCAATCTGTTTCAGACACGCTATCTGTAGAAGGCTCCTCCTATCCGTTTCAGACACTCTATCTGTAGAAGGCTCCTCCAATCTGTTTCAGACACTCTATCTGTAGAAGGCTCCTCCAATCTGTTTCAGACACTCTATCTGTAGAAGGCTCCTCCAATCCGTTTCAGACACTCTATCTGTAGAAGGCTCCTCCAATCCGTTTCAGACACTCTATCTGTAGAAGGCTCCTCCAATCTGTTTCAGACACTCTATCTGTAGAAGGCTCCTCCAATCCGTTTCAGACACTCTATCTGTAGAAGGCTCCTCCAATCCGTTTCAGACACTCTATCTGTAGAAGGCTCCTCCAATCTGTTTCAGACACTCTATCTGTAGAAGGCTCCTCCTATCCGTTTCAGACACTCTATCTGTAGAAGGCTCCTCCAATCCGTTTCAGACACTCTATCTGTAGAAGGCTCCTCCAATCCGTTTCAGACACTCTATCTCCCTCTACCTCCTCTACCTCCACTACCTCCTCTACCTCCTATCCCTCCTCTACCTCCACTACCTCCTCTACCTCCTATCCCTCCTCTACCTCCACTTCCTCCACTACTTCCTCTACCTCCTCTACCTCCTCTACCTCCTATCCCTCCTCTACCTCCACTTCCTCCACTACTTCCTCTACCTCCTCTACCTCCTCTACCTCCACTTCCTCCACTACTTCCTCTACCTCCTCTACCTCCACCTCCTTCTCTACCTCCTCTACCTCCTCCACCTCCACTAACTCCTCTACCTCCACTACCTCGTATCACTCCTCTACCTCCTCTATCTCCTATCCCTCCTCTACCTCCTCTACCTCCACCTCCTTCTCTACCTCCTCTCCCTCCTCTACCTCCACTTCCTCCTCTACCTCCTCTACCTCCTCTACCTCCTATCCCTCCTCTACCTCCACTACCTCCTCTACCTCCTATCCCTCCTCTACCTCCTATCCCTCCTCTACCTCCACTACCTCCTCTACCTCCTCTACCTCCTATCCCTCCTCTCCCTCCACTACCTCCTCTACCTCCTCTACCTCCTATCCCTCCTCTACCTCCTCTACCGCCTATCCCTCCTCTACCTCCACTTCCTCCTCTACCTCCTCTACCTCCTATCCCTCAACTACCTCCTCTACCTCCTATCCCTCCTCTACCTCCTATCCCTCAACTACCTCCTCTACCTCCTATCCCTCCTCTACCTCCTATCCCTCCTCTACCTCCTCTACCTCCTATCCCTCCTCTACCTCCTCTACCTCCTATCCCTCCTCTACCTCCACTTCCTCCACTACTTCCTCTACCTTCTCTACCTCTACCTCCTTCTCTACCTCCTCTTCCTCCTCTACCTCCTATCCCTCCTCTACCTCCTCTACCTCCTCTACCTCCTCTACCTCCTATCCGTCCTCTACCTCTACCTCCTTCTCTACCTCCTATCCCTCCACTACCTCCTCTACCTCCTCTACCTCCACTACCTCGTATCACTCCTCTACCTCCTATCCCTCCTCTACCTCCTCTACCTCCACCTCCTATCCTCCTATCCCTCCTCTACCTCCACTACCTCTACCTCCTCTTCCTCCTCTACCTCAACTACCTCGTATCACTCCTCTACCTCCTCTACCTCCTCTACCTCCTATCCCTCCTCTACCTCCTCTACCTCCTCTACCTCCACTACCTCCTATCCCTCCTCTGCCTCCTCTACCTCCTATCCCTCCTCTGCCTCCTCTACCTCCTCTACCTACTCTACCTCCACTACCTCCTAAATCTCCTCTACCTCCTCTACCTCCTCTACCTCCTCTACCTCCACTACCTCCTATCCCTCCTCTGCCTCCTCTACCTCCTCTACCTCCTATCCCTCCTCTGCCTCCTCTACCTCCTCTACCTCCACTACCTCCTAAATCTCCTCTACCTCCTCTACCTCCTCTACCTACTCTACCTCCACTACCTCCTCTACCTCCTCTACCTCCTATCCCTCCTCTACCTCCTATCCCTCCTCTACCTCCTCTACCTCCTCTACCTCCACTACCTCCTATCCCTCCTCTACCTCCTCTACCTCCTATCCCCCCTCTTCCTCCACTACTTCCTCCACCTCCTTCTCTACCTCCTCTACCTCTACCTCCTCTATCTCCTCTACCTCCTCTTCCTCCTCTACCTCCACTACCTCGTATCACTCCTCTACCTCCTCTTCCTCCTCTACCTCCACTACCTCCCATCCCTCCTCTTCCTCCTCTACCTCCACTACCTCCTATCCCTCCTCTACCTCCTATCCCTCCTCTACCTCTACCTACTCTACCTCCTCTACCTCCACTACCTCCTCTCCCTTATATCTCTCCACTACCTCCTCTCCCTCCTCTACCTCCTCTATCTCCTATTCCTTCTATCCGTCCTCTACCTCCTCTATCTCCTATCCCTCCTATCCCCCCTATCCCTCCTCTACCTCTACCTACTCTACCTCCTCTACCTCCACTACCTCCTCTCCCTTCTATCTCTCCACTACCTCCTCTCCCTCCTCTACCTCCTCTATCTCCTATTCCTTCTATCCGTCCTCTACCTCCTCTATCTCCTATCCCTCCTATCCCTCCTCTACCTCTACCTACTCTACCTCCTCTACCTCCACTACCTCCTCTCCCTTCTATCTCTCCACTACCTCCTCTCCCTCCTCTACCTCCTCTATCTCCTATCCCTTCTATCCCTCCTCTCCCTTCTCTACCTCCTCTCCCTCCTCTACCTACTATCCCTCCTATCCCTCCTCTACCTCCTATCCCTCCTATCCCTCCTCTACCTCCTCTACCTCCTCCACCTCCACTAACTCCTCTCCCTCTACCTCCTCTACCTACTCTACCTAATCTACCTCCTCTACCTCCTCTACCTCCTCTACCTCCTATCCCTCCTATACCTCCTAGACCTCCTCTACCTACAATCCCCCTGCAACCTCATCTCCACCTCTTCCTCCTCTTCCTCCTCTTTTCTCTTTTTTTATTATCACTCAACAAGTATGTTACCTTGGGAACAGAGTCTTTATGAAGAGGTATTGCTTATATTCATCCAGGTACTGCTCTGAGGATTGAAGTGCTGTTGAGCAGAATGAACATCTGCCAAGCCAGTCTCCGTAATGTTTGGGAGCCACGCCAATGAAACACAATATGACTTGATTCAACGGTGGTTGACGTAGCAACATGAAGTATAGAGGAGCTCTGATAAAAGCCTCTTGGTTGTATTGATCAATGAGTAGAGAAAAGGGATTTGATACACTTCAGTGTCT
>NW_027040306.1:0-12500 GCF_034236695.1 Oncorhynchus nerka | reverse complement strand
GACCAGCTTGCTTAGGGGACTCTTCTCCAGGTTCATCTCTCTGTAGGTGATGGCTTTGTTATGGAAGGTTTGGGATTCGCTTCGTTTTAGGTGGTTGTAGAATTGAACGGCTCTTTTCTGGATTTTGATCATTAGTGGGTATCGGCCTAATTCTGCTCTGCATGCATTATGTGGTGTTTTACGTTGTACACGGAGGATATTTTTGCAGAATTCTGTATGCAGAGTCTCAATTTGGTGTTTGTCCCATTTGGTCAATTCTTGGATGGTGAGCGGACCCCAGACCTCACAACCATAAAGGGCAATGGGTTCTATAAACGTAAGAAGTATTTCTAGCCAGATCCTAATTGGTATGTTGAATTTCATGTTCCTTTTATGGCATAGAATGCCCTTCTTGCCTTGTCTCTCAGATCGTTCAGCATTGTGGAAGTTACCTGATGTTTATGCCGAGGTGTGTCTGTGCTGGTTTGGTTCGGTAGACATGGATTGGGACGCTGATGTCATCAGAGGAACTATAGTGAGGTGTCATGGTGATGGAGTTGGAGACTGGTCCGATATAACAGTGAAGGAGGTCAGATATAACAGTGATGGAGGTCAGATATAACAGTGATGGAGGTCAGAAATAACAGTGATGGAGGTCAGATATAACAGTGATGGAGGTCAGATATAACAGTGATGGAGGTCAGATATAACAGTGATGGAGGTCAGATATAACAGTGATGGAGGTCAGATATAACAGCGATGGAGGTCAGATATAACAGTGATGGAGGTCAGATATAACAGTGGACCCTGGTCAGATATAACAGTGGACCCTGGTCAGATATAACAGTGATGGAGGTCAGATATAACAGCGATGGAGGTCAGATATAACAGTGATGGAGGTCAGATATAACAGCGATGGAGGTCAGATATAACAGTGATGGAGGTCAGATATAACAGTGGACCCTGGTCAGATATAACAGTGGACCCTGGTCAGATATAACAGTGATGGAGGTCAGATATAACAGCGATGGAGGTCAGATATAACAGTGATGGAGGTCAGATATACCAGTGATGGAGGTCAGCGATAAATCGGCTACACGTTGATTTAGGGATGAACAGCAGATAGCATCTCAACTTGATTCGGGATCTGCTCATTTTTAAAGGATTTCACAAGATGGATTGAGAGGCAGAATAAAAACGAGGAAATTAAATGCACACACACACACACTCAGTCACTCGTTTTTCACACACACTCAGCTGTTCTCTCAGATAAATCCAAACATTATGCTTCATTAACGTGGGACGCTGTAAGTTCCAGGAAGGTTGATAGGAAAGAACACGCTCTGCTCTCTGTTCCCCAGGAAACAACTCTCTACTTCTGCAACTTTACATCAACATGACTTGGAAATATTGAGAGAAACAAGGGAGAAAATAGAGGAGAAGAAGGAGAGAAACAAAGGGAGAAAATAGAGGAGAAGAAGGAGAGAGACAAAGGGAGAAAATAGAGGAGAAGAAGGAGAGAAACAAAGGGAGAAAATAGAGGAGAAGAAGGAGAGAGACAAAGGGAGAAAATAGAGGAGAAGAAGGAGAGAAACAAAGGGAGAAAATAGAGGAGAAGGAGAGAAACAAAGGATGAAAATAGAGGAGAAGAAGGAGAGAAACAAAGGGATGAAAATAGAGGAGAAGAAGGAGAGAAACAAAGGGAGAAAATAGAGGAGAAGAAGGAGAGAAACAAAGGGAGAAAATAGAGGAGAAGAAGGAGAGAGACAAAGGGAGAAAATAGAGGAGAAGAAGGAGAGAAACAAAGGGAGAAAATAGAGGAGAAGAAGGAGAGAGACAAAGGGAGAAAATAGAGGAGAAGAAGGAGAGAAACAAAGGGAGAAAATAGAGGAGAAGGAGAGAAACAAAGGGATGAAAATAGAGGAGAAGAAGGAGAGAAACAAAGGGATGAAAATAGAGGAGAAGAAGGAGAGAAACAAAGGGAGAAAATAGAGGAGAAGAAGGAGAGAAACAAAGGGAGAAATAGAGGAGAAGAAGGAGAGAAACAAAGGGAGAAAATAGAGGAGAAGAAGGAGAGAGACAAAGGGAGAAAATAGAGAAGAAGAAGGAGAGAAACAAAGGGAGAAAATAGAGGAGAAGAAGGAGAGAACAAAGGGAGAAATAGAGAAGGAGAAGGAGAGAGACAAAGGGAGAAAAATAGAGGAGAAGAAGGAGAGAAACAAAGGGAGAAAATAGAGGAGAAGAAGGAGAGAGACAAAGGGAGAAATAGAGGAGAAGAAGGAGAGAAACAAAGGGAGAAATAGAGGAGAAGAAGGAGAGAAACAAAGGGAGAAAATAGAGGAGAAGAAGAGAGACAAAGGGAGAAAATAGAGAAGAAGAAGGAGAGAAACAAAGGGAGAAAATAGAGGAGAAGAAGGAGAGAAACAAAGGAGAAAATAGAGAAGGAGAAGGAGAGAAACAAAGGGAGAAAATAGAGAAGGAGAAGGAGAGAGACAAAGGGAGAAAATAGAGGAGAAGGAGAGAAACAAAGGGAGAAAATAGAGGAGAAGAAGGAGAGAGACAAAGGGAGAAATAGAGGAGAAGAAGGAGAGAAACAAAGGGAGAAATAGAGGAAAGAAGGAGAGAAACAAAGGAGAAAATAGAGGAGAAGAAGGAGAGAGACAAAGGGAGAAAATAGAGAAGAAGAAGGAGAGAAACAAAGGGAGAAAATAGAGGAGAAGAAGGAGAGAGACAAAGGGAGAAAATAGAGAAGGAGAAGGAGAGAAACAAAGGGAGAAAATAGAGGAGGAGAAGGAGAGAGACAAAGGGAGAAATAGAGGAGAAGAAGGAGAGAAACAAAGGGAGAAAATAGAGGAGAAGAAGGAGAGAGACAAAGGGAGAAAATAGAGAAGAAGAAGGAGAGAAACAAAGGGAGAAAATAGAGAAGAAGAAGGAGAGAAACAAAGGGAGAAAACAGAGAAGAAGAAGGAGAGAAACAAAGGGAGAAAATAGAGAAGAAGGAGAGAAACAAAGGGAGAAAATAGAGAAGAAGGAGAGAAACAAAGGGAGAAAATGACATCTTATATATCTATTTGCACGTCTTCTCAGACAGATGAGAAATACAGAACATTAGTCACATTAATCATCAGCATCAGTCTAAAGCAATGACTACGTGTACGGTGACTACAGGTGACTATGTGTACGGTGACTACAGGTGACTATGTGTACGGTGACTATGTGTACGGTGACTATGGTGACTACGTGTAAGGTGACTACAGGTGACTACGTGGACGGTGACTATGTGTACGGTGACTACGTGTACGGTGAATATGTGTACGGTGACTACGTGTATGGTGACTATGGTGACTACGGTGACTACGGTGACTACGTGTACGGTGACTGCGTGTAAGGTGACTGCTGTGACTATGTGTACGGTGACTACGTGTACGGTGACTATGTGTACGATGACTACGGTGACTGCGTGTACGGTGACTACGGTGACTGCGGTGACTATGTGTACGGTGACTATGTGTACGGTGACTATGTGTACGATGACTACGGTGACTATGTGTACGGTGACTACGTGTACGGTGACTATGTGTAAGGTGACTACGGTGACTATGTGTACGGTGACTATGTGTACGATGACTACGGTGACTATGTGTACAGTGACTATGTGTACGGTGACTATGTGTAAGGTGACTATGTGTACGGTGACTATGTGTACGGTGACTATGTGTAAGGTGACTATGTGTGCGGTGACTATGGTGACTATGTGTAAGGTGACTATGTGTAAGGTGACTATGTGTACGGTGACTATGTGTACGGTGACTACGTGTACGGTGACTATGTGTACGGTGACTACGGTGACTACGTGTATGGTGACTACGTGTACAGTGACTATGTGTGACTATGTGTACAGTGACTATGTGTAAGGTGACTATGTGTACTATGTGTGACTATGTGTACGGTGACTATGTGTACGGTGACTATGTGTACGGTGACTATGTGTACGGTGACTATGTGTACGGTGACTATGTGTACGGTGACTATGTGTAAGGTGACTATGTGTACGGTGACTATGTGTACGGTGACTATGTGTACGGTGACTACGTGTACGGTGACTATGTGTGCGGTGACTACGGTGACTACGTGTATGGTGACTACGTGTACGGTGACTATGATGACTACGTGCACTGTGACTATGTGTACGGTGACTACGGTGACTATGTGTACGGTGACTACGGTGACTATGTGTACGGTGACTACGATGCCTATGTGTACGGTGACTACGGTGACTATGTGTACGGTGACTACGATGCCTACGTGTACGATGACTACGGTGACTATGTGTACGGTGACTATGTGTACGGTGACTATGTGTACGGTGACTATGGTGACTATGTGCACGGTGACTATGTGTACGGTGACTATGTGTACGGTGACTATGTGTACTGTGACTATGTGTACGGTGACTACGTGTACGGTGCCTACGTGTACGGTGACTACGGTGACTATGTGTACGGTGACTACCTGTACGGTGACTATGTGTACGGTGACTATGTGTACGGTGACTACGTGTATGGTGGCCACGTGCACGGTGACTATGTGTACGGTGACTACGGTGACTACGGTGACTATGTGTACGGTGACTACGTGTACGGTGACTATGTGTACGGTGACTATGTGTACGGTGACTACGTGTACGGTGACTATGTGTGCGGTGACTACGGTGACTACGTGTATGGTGACTACGTGTACGGTGACTATGATGACTACGTGCACTGTGACTATGTGTACGGTGACTACGGTGACTATGTGTACGGTGACTACGGTGACTATGTGTACGGTGACTACGATGCCTATGTGTACGGTGACTACGGTGACTATGTGTACGGTGACTACGATGCCTACGTGTACGATGACTACGGTGACTATGTGTACGGTGACTATGTGTACGGTGACTATGTGTACGGTGACTATGGTGACTATGTGCACGGTGACTATGTGTACGGTGACTATGTGTACGGTGACTATGTGTACTGTGACTATGTGTACGGTGACTACGTGTACGGTGCCTACGTGTACGGTGACTACGGTGACTATGTGTACGGTGACTACCTGTACGGTGACTATGTGTACGGTGACTATGTGTACGGTGACTACGTGTATGGTGGCTACGTGTACGGTGACTATGTGTACGGTGACTACGGTGACTACGGTGACTATGTGTACGGTGACTACGTGTACGGTGACTACATGTACAGTGACTACGGTGACTACGGTGACTACGTGTACGGTGACTACGGTGACTACGTGTATTGTGACTACGGTGACTATGTGTACGTGACTATGATGACTATGTGTATGGTGACTATGATGACTACGTGCACTGTGACTACGTGTACAGTGACTACGGTGACTATGTGTACGGTGACTATGTGTACGGTGACTACGGTGACTATGTGTAAGGTGACTACGTGTACGGTGACTATGTGTACGGTGACTATGTGTACGGTGACTACGTGTATAGTGACTATGTGTACGGTGACTATGTGTACGGTGACTATGTGTACAGTGACTATGTGTATAGTGACTATGTGTACGGTGACTATGTGTACGGTGACTACGTGTATAGTGACTATGTGTACGGTGACTACGGTGACTATGTGTACGATGACTATGTGTACGGTGACTACGTGTATAGTGACTATGTGTACGGTGACTATGTGTACGGTGACTATGTGTACGGTGACTACGGTGACTATGTGTACGGTGACTATGTGTAGAGTGACTATGTGTACGGTGACTATGTGTACGGTGACTACGTGTACGGTGACTACGTGTATGGTGACTACGTGTACGGTGACTATATGTACGGTGACTATGTGTACGGTGACTATGGTGACTATGTGTACGGTGACTACGGTGACTATGTGCACGGTGACTATGTGTACGGTGACTACCTGTACGGTGACTATGTGTGGTGACTATGTGTACGGTGACTATGGTGGCTACGTGTGGTGACTACGGTGACTACGGTGACTACGTGTACGGTGACTACGTGTACGGTGACTACGTGTACAGTGACTACGGTGACTACAGTGACTACGTGTACGGTGACTACGGTGACTATGTGTACGGTGACTACGGTGACTATGTGTACGGTGACTATGATGACTATGTGTATGGTGACTATGATGACTATGTGTGTGTATGGTGACTATGATGACTACGTGCACTGTGACTACGTGTACAGTGACTATGGTGACTATGTGTACGGTGACTATGTGTACGGTGACTACGGTGACTATGTGTAAGGTGACTACGTGTACGGTGACTATGTGTACAGTGACTATGTGTATAGTGACTATGTGTACGGTGACTATGTGTACGGTGACTACGTGTATAGTGACTATGTGTACGGTGACTATGTGTACGGTGACTACGTGTATAGTGACTATGTGTACGGTGACTACGTGTACGGTGACTACGTGTACAGTGACTACGGTGACTACAGTGACTACGTGTACGGTGACTACGGTGACTATGTGACGTGACTACGGTGACTATGTGTACGGTGACTATGATGACTATGTGTACGGTGACTATGATGACTATGTGTATGGTGACTATGATGACTACGTGCACTGTGACTACGTGTACAGTGACTATGGTGACTATGTGTACGGTGACTATGTGTACGGTGACTATGTGTACGGTGACTACGTGTATGGTGACGTACGGTGACTACGGTGACTACGGTGACTACGTGTACGGTGACTACGGTGACTATGTGTACGGTGACTACGGTGACTATGTGTACGGTGACTATGTGTACGGTGACTACGTGTATAGTGACTATGTGTACGGTGACTACGTGTACGGTGACTACGTGTACAGTGACTACGGTGACTACAGTGACTACGTGTACGGTGACTACGGTGACTATGTGTACGGTGACTACGGTGACTATGTGTACGGTGACTATGATGACTATGTGTACGGTGACTATGATGACTATGTGTGTGTATGGTGACTATGATGACTACGTGCACTGTGACTACGTGTACAGTGACTATGGTGACTATGTGTACGGTGACTATGTGTACGGTGACTATGTGTACGGTGACTACGTGTATGGTGGCTACGTGTACGGTGACTACGGTGACTACGGTGACTACGTGTACGGTGACTACGGTGACTATGTGTACGGTGACTACGGTGACTATGTGTACGGTGACTATGTGTACGGTGACTACGTGTATAGTGACTATGTGTACGGTGACTACGTGTACGGTGACTACGTGTACAGTGACTACGGTGACTACAGTGACTACGTGTACGGTGACTACGGTGACTATGTGTACGGTGACTACGGTGACTATGTGTACGGTGACTATGATGACTATGTGTACGGTGACTATGATGACTATGTGTGTGTATGGTGACTATGATGACTACGTGCACTGTGACTACGTGTACAGTGACTATGGTGACTATGTGTACGGTGACTATGTGTACGGTGACTACGGTGACTATGTGTAAGGTGACTACGTGTACGGTGACTATGTGTACGGTGACTACGTGTATAGTGACTATGTGTACGGTGACTATTTGTACGGTGACTACGTGTATAGTGACTATGTGTACGGTGACTATGTGTACGGTGACTATGTGTACGGTGACTACGTGTACGGTGACTATGTGTATAGTGACTATGTGTACGGTGACTATGTGTACGGTGACTACGTGTATAGTGACTATGTGTACGGTGACTATGTGTACGGTGACTATGTGTACGGTGACTACGGTGACTATGTGTACGGTGACTACGTGTACGGTGACTATGTGTACAGTGACTATGTGTATAGTGACTATGTGTACGGTGACTATGTGTACGGTGACTACGTGTACAGTGACTATGTGTACGGTGACTATGTGTACGGTGACTACGTGTACGGTGACTATGTACGGTGACTATGTGTAGAGTGACTATGTGTAGAGTGACTATGTGTACGGTGACTATGTGTACGGTGACTATGTGTACGGTGACTACGGTGACTATGTGTACGGTGACTATGTGTACGGTGACTATGTGTACGGTGACTATGTGTACAGTAACTATGTGTGCACGGTGACTACGTGTGGTGACTATGTGTACAGTGACTACGTGTACGGTGACTACGTGAGGTGACTTTGTGTACTGTGACTACGTGTCGGTGACTATGTGTACGGTGACTATGTGTACGGTGACTACGTGTGCGGTGACTACGTGTAGAGTGACTATGTGTACGGTGACTATGTGTACGGTGACTACGTGCACGGTGACTATGTGTACGGTGACTATGTGCACGGTGACTATGTGTACGGTGACTATGTGTACGGTGACTACGTGTACGGTGACTATGTGTGAGTGACTATGTGTACAGTGACTATGTGTGCGGTGACTACGTGTCGGTGACTATGTGTACGGTGACTACGTGTGCGGTGACTATGTGTGCGGTGACTACGGTGACTATGTGTACGGTGGCTATGTAATGTACGGTGACTATGGTGACTATGTGCACGGTGACTACGTGCACGGTGACTACGTGCACGGTGACTATGTGCACGGTGACTATGTGCACGGTGACTACGTGTATAGTGACTATGTGTATGGTGACTATGTGTACGGTGACTATGTGTACGGTGACTATGTGTAGAGTGACTACGTGTAAGGTGACTATGTGTACGGTGACTATGGTGACTACGGTGACTATGTGTACGGTGACTATGTGTACGGTGACTATGTGTACGGTGACTACGGTATAGTGACTATGTGTGCGGTGACTATGTGTACAGTGACTATGTGTGTGACCATGTGTACAGGTGACTATGTGTACGGTGACTACGTGGTGACTACGTGTACGGTGACTATGTGTACGGTGACTATGTGTGGGACGGTGACTACGGTGACTATGTGTACGTGACTGTGTAGGTGACTATGTAATACGTGTGACTATGTATGCGGTGACTCGTGTACGGTGACTATGTGTACGGTGACTACGTGTACGGTGACTACGTGCACGGTGACTTGTGCACTGTGACTCGTGTAATGTGACTATGTGTGCGGTGACTACGTGTATAGTGACTATGTGCACGGTGACTATGTGTACAGTGACTATGTGTACAGTGGACTATGTGTACGGTGACTATGTGTACGGTGACTACGTGTATAGTGACTATGTGTACGGTGACTATGTGTACGGTGACTATGTGTACGGTGATCACGGTGACTATGTGTGTACGGTGACTATGTGTCGGTGACTATGTATGCAGTGACTATATGTACGGTGACTACGTGTACGGTGACTACGTGTCGGGGACTATGTGTACGGTGACTATGTGTCGGTGACTATGTGACGGTGACTATGTGTACGGTGACTACGTGTGCGGTGACTATGTGTGAGTGACTATGTGTACGTGTGACTATGTGTGCGGTGACTCGTGCACGGTGACTATGTGTCACGGTGACTATGTGTACGGTGACTACATGCACGGTGACTCGTGTAGAGTGACTATGTGTACGGTGACTATGTGTATAGTGACCATGTGTACGGTGACTATGTGTACGGTGACTACGTGTATAGTGACTATGTGTACGGTGACTATGTGTACGGTGACTATGTGTACGGTGACTACGGTGACTATGTGTACGGTGACTACGTGTACGGTGACTATGTGTACAGTGACTATGTGTATAGTGACTATGTGTACGGTGACTATGTGTACGGTGACCACGTGTACAGTGACTATGTGTACGGTGACTATGTGGCACGGTGACTACGTGTACGGTGACTATGTACGTGACTATGTGTAGAGTGACTATGTGTAGAGTGACTATGTGTACGGTGACCAGGTACGGTGACTATGTGCACGGTGACTACGTGACTATGTGCACGGTGACTATGTGTACGGTGACTATGTGTACGGTGACTATGTACAGTAACTATGTGTACGGTGACTACGTGCACGGTGACTATGTGTACAGTGACTACGTGTACGGTGACTACGTGAGGGTGACTTTGTGTACTGTGACTACGTGTACGGTGACTATGTGTACGGTGACTATGTGTACGGTGACTACGTGTACGGTGACTACGTGTAGAGTGACTATGTGTACGGTGACTATGTGTACGGTGACTACGTGTACGGTGACTATGTGTACGGTGACTATGTGTACGGTGACTATGTGTACGGTGACTATGTGTACGGTGACTACGTGTACGGTGACTATGTGTAGAGTGACTATGTGTACAGTGACTATGTGTACGGTGACTACGTGTACGGTGACTATGTGTACGGTGACTACGTGTACGGTGACTACGGTGACTATGTGTACGGTGGCTATGTGTACGGTGACTATGGTGACTATGTGTACGGTGACTACGTGTACGGTGACTACGTGTACGGTGACTATGTGTACGGTGACTATGTGTACGGTGACTACGTGTATAGTGACTATGTGTACGGTGACTATGTGTACGGTGACTATGTGTACGGTGACTACGTGTACGGTGACTACGTGTAAGGTGACTATGTGTACGGTGACTATGGTGACTACGTGTATAGTGACTATGTGTACGGTGACTATGTGTACGGTGACTATGTGTACGGTGACTACGTGTATAGTGACTATGTGTACGGTGACTATGTGTACAGTGACTATGTGTACAGTGACTATGTGTACGGTGACTATGTGTACGGTGACTACGTGTATAGTGACTATGTGTACGGTGACTATGTGTACGGTGACTATGTGTACGGTGACTACGGTGACTATGTGTACGGTGACTATGTGTACGGTGACTATGTGTACGGTGACTATGTGTACGGTGACTACGTGTACGGTGACTATGTGTACGGTGACTACGTGTACGGTGACTACGTGTACGGTGACTTCGTGCACTGTGACTACGTGTACGGTGACTATGTGTACGGTGACTACGTGTATAGTGACTATGTGTACGGTGACTATGTGTACAGTGACTATGTGTACAGTGACTATGTGTACGGTGACTATGTGTACGGTGACTACGTGTATAGTGACTATGTGTACGGTGACTATGTGTACGGTGACTATGTGTACGGTGACTACGGTGACTATGTGTACGGTGACTATGTGTACGGTGACTATGTGTACGGTGACTATGTGTACGGTGACTACGTGTACGGTGACTATGTGTACGGTGACTACGTGTACGGTGACTACGTGTACGGTGACTTCGTGCACTGTGGCTACGTGTACGGTGACTATGTGTACGGTGACTATGTGTACGGTGACTACATGTACGGTGACTACGTGTAGAGTGACTATGTGTACGGTGACTATGTGTACGGTGACTACGTGTACGGTGACTATGTGTACGGTGACTATGTGTACGGTGACTATGTGTACGGTGACTATGTGTACGGTGACTACGTGTACGGTGACTATGTGTAGAGTGACTATGTGTACGGTGACTATGTGTACGGTGACTACGTGTACGGTGACTATGTGTACGGTGACTATGTGTACGGTGACTACGGTGACTATGTGTACGGTGACTATGTGTACGGTGACTATGTGTACGGTGACTATGTGTACGGTGACTACGTGTACGGTGACTACGTGTACGGTGACTATGTGTATGGTGACTATGTGTACGGTGACTACGTGTACGGTGACTATGTGTACGGTGACTATGGTGACTATGTGTACGGTGACTATGTGTACGGTGACTATGTGTACGGTGACTACGTGTACGGTGACTACGTGTACAGTGACTATGTGTACGGTGACTATGTGTATGGTGACTATGTGTACGGTGACTACGTGTACGGTGACTATGTGTATGGTGACTATGTGTACGGTGACTACGTGTACGGTGACTATGTGTACGGTGACTATGTGTACGGTGACTATGTGTACGGTGACTACGTGTACGGTGACTACGTGTACGGTGACTATGTGTATGGTGACTATGTGTACGGTGACTACGTGTACGGTGACTATGTGTACGGTGACTATGGTGACTATGTGTACGGTGACTATGTGTACGGTGACTACGTGTACGGTGACTACGTGTACGGTGACTATGTGTATGGTGACTATGTGTACGGTGACTACGTGTACGGTGACTATGTGTACGGTGACTATGGTGACTATGTGTACGGTGACTATGTGTACGGTGACTATGTGTACGGTGACTACGTGTACGGTGACTACGTGTACAGTGACTATGTGTACGGTGACTATGTGTATGGTGACTATGTGTACGGTGACTATGTGTACGGTGACTATGTGTACGGTGACTATGTGTACGGTGACTATGTGTACGGTGACTATGTGTACGGTGACTATGTGTAGAGTGACTATGTGTAGAGTGACTATGTGTACGGTGACTATGTGTACGGTGACTATGTGTACGGTGACTATGTGTACGGTGACTATGTGATGAGATGAGATGAGATGAGAGGAGAGGAGAGGAGATGATATTATAGGGGAGAGGAGAGTTTGA